>NC_143046.1:60827500-60860000 GCF_057628025.1 Oncorhynchus mykiss | reverse complement strand
GCACGCTCGCCTGGGGTGGCCTGGAGAGGCTGTGGGAGTCACAGCCAGCCCATTTCCGGGGCACTCCCAGGTCGACCAGCCCATTCAGCCAGGGGCACAAGGCATTATGAGGACAATCAACCCCCTGACGCTCTCGCCTTGTGCCGCTTGTGAGGGGGGGTGACGGGGTGGACCAGGTTTATTGTTACACGCACACACACACATACACACACACCCTCTCCAACCCCCTCTCCATCCAGCCTCAATTTCTGAATGCAGTGATCAGTGCGAGTGTGTATTGCGATCAATTCAGCAGCCTGCTGTTGCCTCATCCAGACAATGCCCTGGCAGTGATACACGAACAGCAGCCAGCGCATTTATGGAGGAAAATAAAAAAATGTATGAAAATATATTATTTTCCAATTAACTTTGTAAATTTCCCGCTGAGCTATCAGACAGTCGCTGTGAGGAGTCCGATAATGAAATCAATTTGGTTCAAATTGTTTCAGGTGACTTTTAATGAGTATCTAATAGCCGCCGGAGGATAGAAGGTCAGGATATCTGTTTGTTGTTTTAAAAGTAATTGATGAAAACATGGATATCCAGAGAGGACTGGGCTGTGGCCCAAAACACAGAGCACGACGACATTCTGGCATTCCCTGCAGAGACGTGGTGATTCTCCTGGACTGCACTATGGCTTTGAATGCTGTACTTGAGAAGTGATGGGAATGTAGTTCGCCAAATGGATTGATGAACACCTAAGGGTTAAAACATTTCCATTATAATTAAGGAGCATATTTTATACTGTAGTAAGTGTGCAGTCTTCCATTTTTCTAATCCTCTACTTGAGGCCATGCCCGTCTTGCTCTGTGGTTACGGCGGCAGCTGAATAGCCTGTTTATTAGAACAGCTAGACACAGAGAGGCTGATGGATGAAGGAGCGAGTGTAGTTCTGCCCAGAGGAGCCTTTAGCTTCATTTGTGTATCTATTGCTCCTCTTAATATTCACTTATGTATTTTTCCCCTTCTCTGAACACATTACTGGGGAATAGCCATTGCTAATTCATAAACACGCTTGATAATTCTGCCTCATTTATAGTTATTGGAGCCGTAAACTATTACTTCCCCTTCCAGACCATTCTATTAGCGTAGATGGTAATTCCCCTGAATAACTGGTGTATATTTAATATCAGTGTTTATGGCAGGCCTGGTCTCTAAAGAGAGAGAAAAAAACACGGCAGATTTCTTGATAAACACATAGTCTCCTATCCTCCCTGGAGCAATGGGGTTATTGTTGTGTTTTTCCCTCTGTCATACGGCTGTGGCCGTCTGGCCCGTCGTCTCGTCTCTCCAGCAGCATGCCTCTCTGCCTGGCCTGCCTGGCTCTCCGTCTCTGGCTGACTGGGAGGGAAAGTGGAGCACATTCCTCTCGTGCCACGACTCCCCTCCCTCACATGAAATAACTGTGTGGCGGCTGAAACTCTTTCTCAGGGTTTCTGCTGACAGGAAGTGAAGTGTCTAGCACTCCAACCCAGCGCAGGCCAGCTCCTCAGAGAGGCTGGGAGAGACAGGCAGCATCCGCCTCCTCTTCCTCCTCCTCTACATCAATATCAGCTCTCCTCTAAGACTCCTCAGACACCACCTAGCCGGCCAGCCAGCCAGCAGAGATAGGTCTCATCATCTATTTATGTGGCTCGGAGGATTTAATGGTAGAATGAATGGGTGCATCTGCTGGCAGTGGCACTACCATTGCAGACCGGGCATAACACTGACAATTCATTACTGTCGACTGACTGGCGGGGGACACAGGATACTGGCATGGATCTGGTGTGGCGAGAGCTGGGCTGGTTGTTGGCAGAATCTTTGCCCAAGTTGTTTGGGTCCAAGCTGTTTTGAATGTGTCTCTTTCTGTTAAGTTCTTTATTTGTTTTCATTCTGTTCTGGTGTGTGTCCATCGTCGCACACCTCTCATTTTGTCATTGAGCTTTTTTCCTCCTCAGTCTCAGTCTTTTTCCATGAGGAAAAGAGTTCCTGCCATCGTCTGACCCCAATCTCTCCTCAGACAGATGAGCTCCCCTCCTCTCCCGCTCTCCCCCTCGCCCCCCTCCATCCCTCCTCTGTTGCCTGCTCTAATGACGGCTGCGTGCTCGCCGTGAGGAACCAAACGCTCAGCCACTTTTCCCTAGCGCAGGGGGGATGCGTTTGCAGACGCACAGGGATGTGTTGTAAATATTGGTGTCAAATGCGGAGGGCACTCTCACCGACTGGCACCTTAGCAGCCTCAGCATCCTAACACCAGGGAGAGCAATTACCAGCATGATCTCAACACAATAGTATGATGCTACTGCTGCTGCCTGCCTGCCTGCATGACAACACACTCTTATCTGCCTCCTCTCTCTCTCTACCTCTATATCTGTCTCTCGCTTTCTATCTCGTTCTATTCTCTCTCTCACTATCTATCTGGCTCTCTTTCTCTGTCTTTCTTCTTCTCTCTCTCCCTCCCTCCCTCCCTCCCTCTCTCCCTCTCTCCCTCTCTGTCCCTCCATCCCTCCCTCTCTCCCTCTCTGTCCCTCCCTCCCTCCCTCCCTCCCTCTCTCCCTCTCTGTCCCTCCCTCTCTGTCCCTCCCTCCCTCCCTCTCTCCCTCTCTGTCCCTCCCTCCCTCCCTCCCTCCCTCCCTCCCTCCCTCCCTCCCTCCCTCCCTCCCTCCCTCCCTCTCTCCCTCTCTGTCCCTCCCTCCCTCCCTCTGTCCCTCTCTGTCCCTCCCTCCCTCCCTCTCTCCCTCTCTGTCCCTCCCTCCCTCCCTCTCTCCCTCTCTGTCCCTCTCTCCCTCTGTCCCTCTCTGTCCCTCCCTCCCTCCCTCTCTCCCTCTCTGTCCCTCCCTCCCTCCCTCCCTCTCTCCCTCTCTGTGATAATTTCATGCTTCTCATTCGTAGCCGGCCTTCATGCCTAGCTGCCTGTGCCACCCAGAACTGAGCCTGTTGGGCTGAGCAAAGCCAATTTGCCCCGCCACGACTCCCCACGGACCATTCACACGCTCACCGCTGACATTTGTAAAGAGACACTTTGCAACGCGGCGAGGGTTGATGTGTCAAGCGGAATGAGATTTTGTATTTATAAATATTCACTGACAAACGTTCAGTCCTGGGAAAGCTTCTGCTTCTTTACACTGCCAGGGGAACGTGGACCATACGGTCAATGTTGTTGTAGGGTTATTTAACCGTTTACCAGCAGAGTACTACTAGCCTGAATGTTATGTGGAGCCCCTTTGTAATATCAGTTTAGAAGATGCATGACACAAAACCATTCAGGCTAGTAGTTAAATATCAGTGACTGTGTAAAAGACTGGACAAGAGCTTTTACCTGTAAATTATTCCAAAGAATGCATGTACTCAACATTTGCCTGTCAGATTATCTGTGTATTTTGCTGTCATCGTGACTGGGCAACGAAGAGTTAACCTGCCTGCTCCTCTCCTCTCCGCTTGATGACATCGGTATTGTCTTTGCATCCATGAAATTAATTTTCTAATCTTAGTCAGCAGGAGTGGGGAATTTGCACACATTAATATGGAAGTCGATCTCCCCTCCCCTCCCCAACCCTGCAGTCTCTTCCTCCCTGTTCTCTTCAGTATGAAACAGCGGGCCGTAACCGTCTGTGTTTCGGGCTAACGCAGTGCTTTGTACTGCAGGCACAGCCATGTGGTTTCATAGGAAGCGGCGGATTTTGTGCTTCTTTACTTGGAAAGGATGTCATTCAGATTGTCTGTTGTTTCTGTGTCTGCATGTCAATTCTCAGGGGACAGGGGTTGGTACAATGGATGGAGAATAATATCCGTCTACAGTATAGCTAATTACATTAAACATTGGTGATTGGTTCTCTTTGTTTCTTGTGATGTACACATAGTGTTTGCATACTGGTATCCAGTATGATGTATGGACAAATGCTCACGATGCTGTCAGGCTTGGGACTGGACCAGAGCAGCCAACTACAGCTAGCCAACAGGGCTTTTCTCTGGGCGGGCTCAGACCTCGCTTCTCTCCCTCTGGACCATCCATCCAGCTCAGCCTTGGACCAAACCCATGCTAGAGGAGAGAGGATAAACACAGGTTAGCAGCAGTGGCTGGTGCGACAATCTTTCTGTTGGAGGGAGGTGGTGATTTGGTCATCTGTGTGGAGGACAGGACAGTGATGGTCACTGTGACTGGCCTGACTGCAGTGTTGTATCCATGTGTGTGTGTGTTTGTGAGCTGGGCTGACACTGGTTTCTCCTTTCAACAGTTCCAAGACTAGCAGTTTATGATGGAGCTGCATATGGACACATGCAGGCAGACACACACACACACACACACACACACACACACACACACACACACACACACACACACACACACACACACACGGAAACACAATCACACAACTGCGTATAGGTGGCAAACAGTTAAATTAGCCAATAAATCTTTGATTTATGTACCCACATTCAAAATGAAATTATAATAATAACCATTAAATCATATTGCTTTTATATCTATTTGATTTTTATTAGTAAATTCTGTTGTTTTATAATTCACATTTCACATTGTTTTGTGGGGAGTGTTTTATTTTTGCTGATTAACAACTTTGCACATTAATGTGAAAGACTGAAACCATTTTGAAGTCATAAAATCAGAGTCAATAGAAGTCTGAAAAGCAATTTAACAGGTTTCACCCGATACTAATTTTGCTCGTGTTCTTTCTTAATAGCTTTGTTTTGCAATAAGCTCACGAGAGTTGAAAACTGCAGGGGAGTTCATCAATTGAATTTCAGATGTAGTAGTGTCTCTTAACAGCTCAATTGAATGGCATGCCCAGATGAACAAAACTGAAAATACATTGGAACAAATAAAAGCTATTTTACTCTATTCCCCGTGACTGTTTTATTTACACTCCCTTTTGGCGAAAACATGATTCAATTCATATTATTCATCTCTTTTCAAAAGTACAGATGTTTCTCCAAGGGACAACAGTTCCTCATCAAAGGTAGTCTTTTGGTATAGAATGAGCTATGCAGTTAACTCATCCCCAGAAATAGGCCTAGTTTGGGATGAAATCTCATTTGATAGAACTTTACAGGACAGCATTGGAAAAAACATTTCTAAAATCAGTCTAGGAAATCAAGTTATGTTGCTGCAGCCTCCATGGCTTGCCGTTATGGTGTAACTTTAAGAGGTAACTCTTAGACATTTCAGCATTTCTCTGTCTCCTTCCAATTGAATAGTGTGTGTGTTTCCTTCCCCAATCTTAGGAGCCCTAATTCTTCGTCTTAGCGTAGCAGTGGCATTCTGAACTCGGAAGTGACACGAGGAGATTTGTTGCGCTCAGCGTTTTGGGGAAAGGGGGACCCACTTGAGATGACCTGAGGAGGAGAGTGGAAGGAGGGAGGTGCGACCTGAGTGTGTCTCGTATCAGAGCAGAGTGAGCGGCGCCGTGCCCTGGATGTGTGGATTGAAGAGCGGTACCCTTTAGCCATTCGCCTGTCTAATTAATAGGAGTGTTAGGCAGGCAGGGAGGGAAAGGCAGACACACTGCTGCAGGTAGGGAGGCAGGCAGGGAGGGAAAGGCAGACACACTGCTGCAGGTAGGGAGGCAGGCAGGGAGGGAAAGGCAGACACACTGCTGCAGGTAGGGAGGCAGGCAGGGAGGGAAAGGCAGAGACACTGCTGCAGGTAGGGAGGCAGGCAGGGAGGGAAAGGCAGACACACTGCTGCAGGTAGGGAGGCAGGCAGGGAGGGAAAGGCAGACACACTGCTGCAGGTAGGGAGGCAGGCAGTGAGGGAAAGACAGACACACTGCTGCAGGTAGGGAGAATTCAGAAATACTAAAAGTGGCTATTATGTGTTCTAGGTTTAAAGTGATGAAGTTTAAAGAGGGTCATGTGGATAATGCTATTCCCCCAAAACAATATTGTTCCAAAGAATGAACCTTTGAACCTCACACATTTGGGTGTACTTTATGTAATAGGCTTGTATCATTCTCGTGTATGTGTGATTATGTGGCTTTATCTAAAAATATACATGTAAAAGCAACATGTAAAGTGTAAAGTGTTGGTCTCATGTTTCATGAGCTGAAATAAAAGGTCCCAGAAATGTTGCAAATGCTCAAAAAGCTTATCTATCTCAAGTTTTGTGCACAAATTTCTTTACAACCACAGATCACGTTGATTGGCTGGGCCTGGCTCCCCAGTGGGTGGGCCTGGCTGTTCAGTGGGCGGGCCAATGCCCTCCCAGGCCCAACCATGGCTGCACCCCTGCCCAGTCATGTGAAATTAGTAGATTAGGGTCTAATGAATTTATTTCAATGAACTGATTTTCTTATATGAACTGTAATTCAGTCAAAACTTTTAAATTGTTGCATGTTGCGTTTATGTTTTTGTTCAGTGTATGTGGTACCCAGATAATGTTTTCTCAGCCTTAAACCTTTCCATCACATTGTCGTAGGGACCACATGTTACATAGTAGACACATTGTGTTGAGTGTATTTTTTTTCACACTCTCTAAATGGTTAAATGAGTGGGAAATAGATGTAATTGCTGCAATAGTTTGTGAGTGGGCAACATATAATATCATCCAAAATTGATATTTTGCCATATAAAATGATTTTATAATGTGCTAACACAAGGTCACATTGTTTACCTCATACAATTGAGTGAAATGACCTCAGATTGGTGACTGCTTTTAAACAGATTCATTTCTTTGGTTTGGTACCGTTCACTTTGTTATACGCGCCTGTCCGTCACAGGACTTAGAAAGCAGTTGTCATTTTCAAAGTGCAGTTTACAAGGTACTAATTGAGCAAAATACTAGTAATCTGAACACAAATCAGATCCGTGTGTGTAGACGGTAATTTGACATTTTTGTTCTTCAAAATATCCCGACATATTTCAGCTTAATCCATTATTAACGTGGACATTTCTAACCAGTGTTTCCACACTGGGCTATAAATCAAAAAGCCATGACAACAGGAAGCAGCAACAGTATCATTTTCAACGGATCGTTTAGGAATATAAATGATTCTTTTAGCATTATTTTTCAACATGAGTCTACTTAATTAGGTCAAATCGACTGAACGAGCCCAGAAACAAGGTGTGATTTGTTGATTTTGATAAATATTAGTGAAATTGTGAAAATGTGTTTGTCTTGCCTATACATACCCCACATACAACATATTCAGTAGCATATCTCTGTTCTATATGTGGTCAGGTTATGGTCACTGTGGTCAATAGGCATGGTGGTTGTGGTCCTTGGTCTGTGGGTACAGTCAGTGGTTGTGGTAAATGTGTGGTTAGTTGGAGAGGTGATTGGTTGCAGAACAAGCTATAAAGAGCAGGAAACAGAAAACACCATCCATCACTCCCTTCTCACAGAATATTGATTTATTATTTTATATTATTTTTATGACATATTGCATTTACTACATAAAAGTGTTTGGAAAGAAAACATAGTATAACTTTCCCCAACTGAATGAATGCCTTGGTATTTTCTCTGTGACATGTCTCCTGGATATTGTCCCTTGATGAGCAGCCAGGCAGCATGTGCAATACAGTACAGTAGGCCATTCTGCTTCTCCCAACAGGGTTGGTTCAGGCCTTATTGAGTGGGGATGTGGAGCTATTGTTGATGGAGGCAGGAGATGAGCCACACGTAGCCCCATGTCTGTCTGAGACAGACAGAGGCAACACATGTCATAAATCATCCATGATGCAGCACAGCGGCGAGGAGACATCACACTCCACATAATCTGCCTTGCTCACGAATCCACAATGCAGGTGACGGATTAACAGCCTGACATTTTGGCTACGATTTTCCCGTTAACTCACCGAGACCCAGAAAATAACCTGTAAATGTGAAATACTTGAAAGGAATAGATTGCTCCTGGCACCTCTCTCTTTTCAGGTTCAGTGTGCTGTGTAACAGTTGTTCAAACAGAAGAAGGGTATTTGACAAACAGAAGTATTTGATATTACTGTTATATTATACCCCTGTAGTCCACTAACCAGTTGTGGATGTGGACTAGATTCACCCGAGAGAACCCTTTGTAGGGAGGTCTAGGCCTAGGGGCGTCAACCCCCTGGAGAGATCTGACAGTGAATCATGCATTTTGGTGCGCTCTTAACTGCATATGGTATGAATAGATTTTCTAAAAGTATTGCAATAAAAAGTGGCACTAACCCTTTTCTCTCCCTTCTCCGGTGTTCCCCCTAGGTGGCTTCCGTGGACTTCATGGCTATGAAGCGCTCCCATCTCTACGGGATGGGCAACAACCCCTACTCTCAGCAGCAGCAGGGCGGGCCCTACCCCAACCAGCCATACGGATCGCCCGCTACACACAGATACCCAATGGGAATGCAGGGGAGGGGCCAGGCGGGCATGGGCGGCATGCAGTATCCTCAACAGCAGGTATGTACACTATGTCCATATGAGGAAGATGCTTTAAAATTGTGCTACTGTTTTGTTGCACACTTGCTCCCTAGGGTCAGGAGTTTGCTCCCTAGGGCCAGGAGTTTGCTCCCTAGGGCCAGGAGTTTGCTCCCTAGGGCCAGGAGTTTGCTCCCTAGGGCCCCCATGCGATATACCAGGAAAAAAACAATTTTCCTCCCTGATGGTTGACACTTGATTTGAGTGTACTTTAATACCAAGCCATGCTGTGTTCTCTGAGTGTATCATGTCATGGTACAGTAGTGTGTCAGATTGACTAGTAAGTATCTCAGTGTGATTGAGAAAGCATCCTCTGTACAATAGATTACAGGACCTGTCACAGTTGTCATAAGTAGCATTACAAGGGATATTTGTTTCTCATTTGGAACACTATCTATTGTATTTCATTTCAGATTTAGCCCAAAGTGCCATGCAGTGCCACCGCTCTTATTTCCGTGGCTGGCATCTGGTATTGTCAGCGGTGTTCATCAATGCGTTCCCCATTGTCTCGCTCTGAAATGGGCTCGTTGATGTCTGTAGTGTGATGAAACCAAACCCAGTACTGGGAAGTCATTCTAGCAACAGTCAAAATCTGTATCTCACAGCCCAGAGTTGCACTTCACTAAGACAATGATTCAGGTGTGTCATGACTGTCCACGAGAATCCAAATAGGTCAGATCAGTTTTGCAATGAATAACTTAAATCAGACCCCCTCTCACCCCAGAGGGGGAAGAAAATAACTAGTGGGGGTTAACAACTCACGCCCTGTTGTAAATCAAGTCTTCAAGAGCGAATGGAAGCAAATTCAACTCTGTAGTTCTGTTCAGGACTACACGACAAGTCAAATTCAACTCTGTAGTTGTGTTCAGGACTACACGACAAGTCAAATTCAACTCTGTAGTTCTGTTCAGGACTACACGACAAGTCAAATTCAACTCTGTAGTTCTGTTCAGGACTACACGACAAGTCAAATTCAACTCTGTAGTTCTGTTCAGGACTACACGACAAGTCAAATTCAACTCTGTAGTTGTGTTCAGGACTACACGACAAGTCAAATTCAACTCTGTAGTTCTGTTCAGGACTACACGACAAGTCAAATTCAACTCTGTAGTTGTGTTCAGGACTACACGACAAGTCATCGGACACTGGACAACTACAAAAGAGGACAACAGTAGAAGACTTGTTGGAACCATTTAGTACAATCAAAGCCTTACAAGCGTGCCACGAAAAGGCCCAACCCCCTTTCCAAGGCTGACCTGTTCACCGAGACATCCCCGGTGAACCCAGGCATTTCACGTAAATACATTCATGATTTCTTACTCAAAGCGGGTGGTGATTTGTGTGCGAAGTAAATGGTTACTGTAGGTAAGAGTAGTTTCTGTGTATGTGTGTGTGTGTATGTTTATCTTGTGTTCCCATTGAATTAGTCAGTCAAAAAATAATTAAATCAATTTGTGTAGTACTGAATCATAAGTAAGGCTGGGTTTCTTGCAGATGCAAGGAGGTTACGACTGTTCAGAATGATGATATTGTACGAGGTTATGATTAATAAGTTGACTGTTTATTGATTTTAGAGTTCAATTTGGGAGATGGTAACTTTTTAAAGAACCGCTCTCGTGGTGCCCCAGATCCTAATGAGTTAATTGTTACATGATTAATATAATCGGGTAACAATTAAACATAGTTAGTTAATTAGATAAATTGCAGTCTTCAGATGAATGTTAAAGTCAAGTCACGACAGGTGTAAGTGTGTGTGTTTGTTTGTATGTGTGCGTACGTGCATGTGTGTGGGTCTGCGTACATGCATGTGTGTAGTGAGTTAGAGATACTGTATGTCTCAATACAGAGACTAGAACAATGGCTCAGTCAGTTTGGTTGGTTGGTTGGCTGGTTGAAAGCAGGCCAGTCTATTCTGGGTAGAATGCTCTCGTCCCCCTGCTGTACTGCTATATTTAACCTGGCCTGATGGTCTGAGTTATAATGTGTCTCGCCAAGTTTTGTTACCCACATAGTGAGAGGACAGATGATATTGAAGAGGACAAACAGACTTCATTCTTTCAGATTACATTTATATAAAAAATGTATGCACCCATGCGCACGCACACACACACTCAGACCCAATGTATAATTTTTTTTACCCCTTTTTCTCCCCAATTTCATGGTATCCAATTGGTAGTTACAGTCTTGTCTCTACAGACTCGGGAAAGGCAAAGGTCGAGAGCCGTGCGTCCTCCAAAACGCAACCAACCAAGCCGCACTGCTTCTTGACACAATGCCCACTTAACACGGAAGCCAGCCGCACTAATGTGTCGGAGGAAGCACTGTACACCTGGTGACCGTGTCAGTGTGCACTGCGCCTGGCCCGCCACAGGAGTCACTAGTGCGCGATGGGACAAGGACATCCCTACAGGCCAAACCCTCCCCTAACCCAGACGACGCTTTGCCAATTGTACGCCGCCCCATGGGTCACCCGGTCGCGGCCAGCTGCGACAGAGCCTGGACCCGAACCCAGAATCTCTAGTGGCACAGCCTTAGACCACTGCGCCACTCGGGAGGCCAGACCCAGTGTATTCTGAAGTAAATGCTGTACACAGTACGACCCAGTAATCCACACTGTTCATAAAGCAGTGGAGACTGCTTTATGAACTGTGTCATTTAAACTGTTTTCATTATTTACTCTCCCATTCTCATGTTCAATATTAGCTTTCCACTATGTTATTCTCATTGTTGTCCCTGATTATAGCTGGACCCCAGGGTCTATCCAGCGTGGCTGTGTGTGTGTGGGTGTGGTGTGTGTGTGTGTGTGTGCAGACTGACTGAGACTAGAGACCACGTCAGAGACTTCCTTGCTGTAGGCTGCTTCTGGCTTGCTCTGATGACATCAGCACACTCCGGCTCCACATACAACAAGATCTCATAGTTTCCCTTTGAAATTCGACGTATTATGGATGCTCGTGTATTTTTGATGCATTAATTCAGGTTACAGGGTTCAATTACAGGGTTAACTCTGGGTAGTTACTAGGTTAAAACAGAAACAACTCAGAGGGTTAAGTTTAGGTATTAATCCCGAGTGGTTAAGGTTAGGGTTAAAACAACCCGCTGTTTACATCAACCATCATCAAGTATTATCATGGCTTGGTAGAGCATTGTGAATTGCGGAGGCGCATTGGTCTAAGCAGTGCGCTCCGGCTGCGATCATCAGTGCTAGGTTAATCGTAGACATTTTTGTTGCGGTGAGCGCCGAGGAAGGCATATAATCGACATTTTCGGAACCTTTTCGAGCGTCCGAAATCGCCATCTTTTTGCAGTGACCGGGCTGCCTCATACACACAGGCATCAGAAACCTACTCTAGCAGAGGAGAGGGATTTTGTGAAAAAACACACGTACACAGGCTAGCCCTCACACACGTATACATGATTGGGTAGTGGACGGGCACACTAGAGCCGGGACAATACCCGTATCGCAATATTTATTTTCATGGCAAAAATGGTTTGCTATAGCTTGGAAATTAAATAAATGTGACTCTGGATGACAAGATAATGTTTGTTTCCAACATTAGGGCTGTTTTTCTAAAGAATTTAAATCTGATTTGTGTTTTGTTTCCTTGCTACGATACTAACGAGGGTCGCAATATTGGTATCGTCCTGGCCCAAATGCACACACACACATACACAAAACAAACTCCACACAAATTCCATTTTGGTCTATTGAAAACAAGGTGAAAGACCATAGGGCCAGAATAATCAGCCAAATAAAATGAGTTGTTGTCCCTCGCTATGGCCAAGGGAAGCGGACTTCTAAATGTTATAATTATCGGAAATATTTCTGAAATATAACCAACTGAAAAGTAATGAGTTTATATCTGGAGACGTGGAAGCATTTGAATCATCAGATTCATCTTTACAGGATAAAGAGCAAGACAAACGGAGACTAGGCGATGAGAGAGAGGGTCAAAGATCCAGACAGGGCTGTCTGTGATGTACTGCTACATGACAAGCCTCTGACTGTCTTTCCCCCATGATGCATTGTGCTCCCGGCAGGCAGAGGGCTTGGTGTGCTGTAGACAGGCTTGCTGGATGGTAGCCAGGCAACGTGACGTCACAGGCCTGCGTCGGTGGCACCCAGGATGCCCTAGTGGCTGTCATGTATCGTGTGTCTGTGTGTCTGTGTGTCTGTGTGTTGTGTTTAGGCTGAGTGTTGGTTCACCATCCAGGTTACTGCTTGTATCAGTACTCCCTCCCACTATGAATTGTAGTGGATAGGTTGGCTAGGGGTTTACCTTTACAATTCATGGCCCCAGAACATCGATCCCCTCTCCTCTTTTCCCAGTGACAGTGTGACTGGGCCTGCTGTGGCAGGGATGCTTTTCTGCCTCCTGTATAAGTGTCTGTGTGTGGTTAATCGCTGTTGTCTGGAACAGTGACAGGTGTGTAGATGAGTTCTATCCCAGGTTTAGTCCTCTCCCTGGGGAGGTAGAGCTGCCATGACCACCCCTTAGCCTGGAGCACTCCAGTGAGATGCTGGGAAAGGACTGGGAGCTCCTACAGGTATTAAATCACACACACACACACACACGCACCCGCACCCGCACACACACACACGCACGCACGCACGCACGCACCCACACACACACACACACACACACACACACACACACACACACACACACACACACACACACACACACACACACACACACACACACACACACACAGCTCCAGCCCCAGCTCTCCTCAGCAGGCTCACCCAGTAACCCAGCAGTCTGGCGTCAATGTAAATGTTTTGTCTCTCCCACCTCTCCTTAAAGCACAACTGAACTATGTTTTATCTCTGAAGGAAAGCCTCCGCCCTCAAGCAAATGTGGACCTGTGTTCAATTAAGTGTGTGTGTGTGTGTCTGTGTCTTTGTGCATCAGTGATGTGACAGAGGCAACATTGGTCCACAGGAGGCAGAACAAACAGCGCAGGGAGCACGGCAGAAGGACCTGTCGGATGACAGGACTAGACAGGTATTTCTTTGGAAGTGGAATGAACTTGAAAGTAAAAAGGCTGCCAATTCCACTGTAATTTCCTGTGATGTCAAAGTTGGCAGACAGAAAGGAAAAGGAATTTGAAGGAAACATTAGCGTTTGATGTGTTGGAGGGGGGGGGGAGAGATTGTCTGTGAAATGAAAGAGGTAAAATGTGTCAACAAGCCAGGGAGGAACTATTACCAGTGGCTGCTGCTGCTTGTTCTGACAAACTGACTTTCCTCTGCCAAGTTAATAGAATCCAATCATTACACTGGAGTGGAAATGTGGCTGTGGCCAGCGTCCATTCTTCCATTGGTGAAGATCTCTGTCCTTTCTGCTAGCCTTTTCTTTCCACTGCTACTTTCAGAGCTTCTCATTCAAAGAAAGGTTGACTGAAGCCCTTTCCTCTCTTCTGTTCGTTCATTTCATCTATGAGGTATGACGTTACCCGTTTTCTTCGTTCCTTCCTGCACCATAAAATGTTGGATCTCACTCTCCCAGATGGGTTCCCATCACCTCTGTGCCGTGGCTATTGACTGCATGGAATTAGCCAGGGTAATTTATGGCATTGATTGAAATGTGTTTCTGCCCTGGTGAGGAACACTTTGAGCCGCTGGAATCACTTAGGAACCTGGTGGCTGTCTGGGGGGATAATGTACTGAGCGCTGGTCAGCCTGACGGATGGCTGAGAGGGACACATCAATTACACCCGGAAAGTCAGAGAAGATAGGGATCAGGGCCGGTGGGGGCCCATGGTGGGGGCTTGTGGAGGATGGTGGGGGCCGGCGGTGGGGGCCAGTGGCTCTTTGAAAGGCATTTTGAAATGTTGAAAGCTGCTCTTCAAAGTCCTCCCTCTCCTCCATCCATCCATCCCTCTCCTCAGGGACCAAGGGCATAATTTCCAAACCACAATTAAAACAGGAGACATTATGAGGGATGGAGACAAGGATAGGATAAATGAAAGATAGAGGGAAGGAAGGATGGAGAGAGAAGAGGACTGTGGTACAGTGCAGCTGCCAGGAGATGTACGGAGGCTGATTAATTAAGGTTCCTCCCACTGCAGAATACATGAAGTTTCAGGATCAATTAATTAGTGGGAACCCTGCGCTCGTCAATGACTCTAATGGCCTGTTCTCATTTGTTATTTTTATTACCATACTGTTCTATATGCCCCAGCCAATCAGCCATGAGGAGCGGGACGCCATGCGTCCATTAGCGACAGATAAAAATGTCTTTGCACGTCGTCCCTCACACAGCCACTTTATTGTTTTTCCATTTGAACCCAGCGTCAGTTGTATCGAGGTACATTCAAATGTTTTTGCAGTCGCTTGTGAAAAGTGTTAGAATAGGTCAGGAATTGCTCCTGTTTTGAAGTTGTCATCATTTTTGTGGAGATTAGTGGGAAAATGCTACTGTAGCTCTGTCTAAATTGGTGAATTGAATCCAGAGATTCCACATACCCTCCCCTATGCTTTGGATTCAGACAGACTTCAAATACAATCACTAATGGTGTATAGTGGTGGGTGTACATTCACTCTGTGTATCATAATGGCCAATGACTTTCTGATAGCTGATGGCTCATTTCTCCCACAAACAACAACACTCACTGGGGTATTTTGCATTGCCTTATTTGTGCTGAAAGCCTACAAACAGCAGGACAGAATGAAAATAGTATCTGCCTTTTAGCATTGAGCCAGATGGAAAGAGAGTGAGCGAGAGAGAGAAGGGTGGATAGAGAGACAGAGAAGTGGAAGTATAGAGTGATTGTGTGTATAAGAGAGAGTGGGGGGGGGGGGGAGAGAGAGACAGAGGAGAGAGAGAGATGTTTTATGTCTCTGTAGTTATGGGTAGATTTGTTTCTCCTCTAATTGGCAGTGCTAAGATTAATCTTCCTCTTGCTCCAAATTACAGATTTCTACAGTTCAAGTCTAGCTCATCAGTCCACTGTTTGTCTTGCATTTAGATTGGCTTAAATATGCTGAGTGTACAAAATGCTGGCCTTCTAGGCAGAGTTCCTCTGTCAAGTGTCTGTGTTCTTTTGCCCATCTTAATATTTTATTTTTATTGGCCAGTTTGAGATATGGCTTTTTCTTTGCAACTCTGCCTAGAAGGCCAGCATCCCGGAGTCACCTTTTCATTATTGATGTTGAGACTGGTGTTTTGCGTGTACTGTTCAATGAAGCTGCCAGTTTAGGCATCTGTTTCTAAACTAGACACTCTAATGTACTTGTCCTCTTGCTCAGTTGTGCACCGGGGCCTCCCACTCCTCTTTCTATTCTGGTTAGAGCCAGTTTGCGTTCTTCTCTGAAGGGAGTAGTACACAGCGTTGTACGAGAGCTTCAGTTTCTTGGCAATTTCTTGCATGGAATAGCCTTCATTTCTCAGAACAAGAATAAACTGATGAGTTTCAGAAGAAAATTATTTGTTTCTGGCCATTTTGAGCCTGTAATCGAAAACAAATGCTGATGCTCTAGATACTCAACTAGTCTAAAGAGAGCCAGTTTTATTGCTTCTTTAATCAGTACAGTTTTCAGCTGTGCTAACATAATTGCGAAATGATTTTCTAATGATCAATTAGCATTTTAAAATGATAAACTTGGAATAGCTAACGCAACGTGCCATTGGAACACAGGAGTGATGGTTCCTGATAATCACTCGTATTTCATATGTCACAGTGCTTCACTGGTACGTATGCTATGACGCTGGTAAAGTTGTCTCGCACACCTGACACACCTGCATGAGCAACACAATTCCCCAAGCTCTGGGACAGTGCTGGTCAGAAAACAAACTAGCTAGCTGATGGATGCAAACAATGTCGTCCCCGTCACCCAATTTTCTCCCCCAAAGATCTGCAAAAACAAAGCAAAACGATATCTGTTTCAGTAGCTAAATACAGTTGAAGTCGGAAGTTTACATACACCTGAGCCAAATACATTTAAACTCAGTTTTACATAATTCCTGACATTCAATCCTTGTAAAATAAATCCCTGTTTTAGGTCAGTTAGGATCACTGCTTTATTTTAAGAATGTGAAATGTCAGAATAATAGTAGAGAGAATGATTTATTTAAGCTTTTATTTCTATCATCACATTCCCAGCGGGTCAGAAGTTTACATACACTCAATTAGTATTTGGTAGCATTGCCTTTACATTTTTTAAACTTGGGTCAAACATTTCTGGTAGCCTTCCACTAGCTTCCCACAATAAGTTGGGTGAATTTTGGCCCATTCCTCCTGACAGATCTGGTGTAACTGAGTCAGGTTTGTAGGCCTCCTTGCTCGCACACGCTTTTTCAGTTCTCCCCACAAATTTTCTACAGGATTGAGGTCAGGTCTTTGTGATGGCCACTCCAATACCTTGACTTGGTTGTCCATTTTACCACAACTTTGGAAGTATGCTTGGGGTCATTGTCCATTTGGAAGACCCATTTGCGACCAAGCTTTAACTTCTTAACTGATGTCTTGAGATATTGCTTCAATATCTCCACATCATTTTCCTCCCTCATGATGCTATCTATTTTGTGAAGTGCACCAGCCCCTCCTGCAGCAAAGCACCCCCACAATATGATGCTGCCACGCACATGCGTCACGGTTGGGATAGTGTTCTTTGGCTTGCAAGCCTCCCCCTTTTTCCTCCAAACATAACAATGGTCATTATGGCCAAACAGTTCTGTTTTTGTTTCATCAGACCAGAGGACATTCCTCCAAAAAGTACAATCTTTGTTCCCAAACTGAAGTCTTTTTTATGGCGGTTTTGGAGCAGTGTCTTCTTCCTCGCTGAGCGGCCTTTCAGGTTATGTCGATATAGGACTCGTTTTAATGTGGATATATAAACTTTTGTACCTGTTTCCTCCAGCATTCATCTCTAGGAGACAGAACACGTCTCCTTCCTGAGTGGTATGACGACTGTGTGGTCCCATGGTGTGTATACTTGCGTACTATTGTTTGTACAGATGAACGTAGTACATTCAGGCATTTGGAAATTGCCCCCAAGGATGAACCAGACTTGTGGAGGTCTACAATTTTTTTTTCTGAGGTCTTGGATGATTTCTTTTGATTTTCCCATGAAGGTAGGCCTTAAAATACATGCACAGTTACAACTCCAATTGACTCAAATGATGTCAATTAGCCTATCAGAAGCTTCTGAAGCCATGACATAATTTCCTGGAATTTTCCAAGCTGTTTAAAGGCACAGTCAACTTAGTTTATGTAAACTTCTAACCCACTGGAATTGTGATTTAGTTAATAGTAAGTGAAATAATCTGTCTGTAAACAATTGTTGTCATTGTCACGCCCTGGCCATAGAGAGGCTTTTATTCTCTATTTTGGTTAGGCCAGGGTGTGACTAGGGTGGGCATTCTATGTTCAGTTTCTATGTTTTGTATTTCTTTGTTGTTTGGCGGTGTGGTTCTCAATCAGAGGCAGCTGTCTATCGTTGTCTCTGATTGAGGACCATACTTAGGTAGCTTTTTCCCACATGGGTTTTGTGGGTAGTTGTTTTCTGTTTTGTGTGTCTACACCAGATAGAACTGTTTAGTTTGTGCCGCTTTGATAATTTTTGTTTTAGTGTTCGGTTATAATACAAATCATGGACATGTACCACGCTGCACCTTGGTCCTCACCTTCTTCCACCAACAGCCGTTACAGTCATGTACGAAGTAGATGTCCTAACCGATTTGCCAAAACTATAGTTTGTTGACAATACATTTGTGGAGTGGTTGAAAAATGAGTTTGAATGACTCCAACCTAAGTGTATGTAAACTTCTGACTTCAACTCTTCATCTTAATCCATCAAATGTAGAAAACAATATTCATATTTGGTTGATGGTTGGGGATGTTCTGGTCAAGCCAGTAGTCAGAATATGAAACTCTCTTGGGGCAATATTGCTAGGTTGTTTAGTTCGCTATCTAGCTAGTTAGCTAGCTCTTTATTTTCATGAACTGAAGTCTGATTTTAATTGGAAAATAGCAAGGATAAATCAGGTGCAACTGCTTGGGTTGTGGCTGGCTGGCAGGCAGAAGCAGCAGTATCGCCATCCTTTCTCCCCTGCCTCGGAGATGGTATGTTGGGGAAAATCTTGGACTACCTAGCTAACATTTTCTATCCTGCTTGTTTGATCCTGATCTTATTTCAAATGCTCACAGAGCCGTTTTCCCATTCGGTCGAACAAATTATGGCATTTTGCCAACGCGGTTTTGGCAAATACATGATTAGAGGCTGTTGTGTGCGTTTGCTTGCAGACCTTTGTTGACAGCTTCGACAGTGCTACTGACGGTAGTGGTGGTGCTTGGCTTGTGCTTTCAAATTATATAATATATTTAGCTATTTTACGCCTCAAATGAAAAGGTTATTTGACGCATCAGATAGTGTTATTTGACGTGTATCTTTTGACACACAGTGACCCGAACAGCCATCCATTCTGCGCTGGTCACACTCCAGTAGCGCCTGATGGAACTCCACGGGTCACAATGTCAATGTGAAAATCATTTACAACGGCTTTATATGACTAAGGTAGCGTTTACAGTCACTAATCTAGCAGTGTGTTCTATGGCAATGTGCAGTATAATCTGCTGTCCTAATGTCAACCACTAATGATATGGTGCCGTGTTTGACTAGCAATGTGTGGTTTGCATTCACAGCGTTCAAAAGTAATTGACACAAGTTATAGCTTGTATAGTTATAGCATACACACTCTGTATGGTGATAAAAGAGAACTTTCAACGGAAGAAAATTGAATTAAAATGGCCCAAGATAACATTCTAGCATCAGGGGTATTGTTACTCTTTTAAAATTGATTGATGCTTTGGGTCACATGTAAATGGAATTTAAGATAGCTCTCTCTGAAATTGGTTGACTCCCAAAGATTTCCAGTATTTCCAGGATATTGTGGGGGTAGAGGGTCAGAGGAGAGGTAAGGAGGTTTAAAGTCTCCCCCCAGGTTTTAAAGAGACTGGGAAATCCTTCCCTCCTTCCTTTCCTAGCTGGATCACAGGCGAAATTCCTCCTCCCTAAAGACCAGGGCTTATTCAAACATTTTCTGCTCACATCTCCTTTCTTTCGTTTGAGTGTTTTTTTTCTCTCCCTATTTTTCTTGGCCTCAGAATGGGGTCAGCAGTTTAGTGGGGAAAACATTTGAATCGGTGGCACCAGCCCAGAGCTTGGCGGTGCACGGTGCTGCTTACACATTACAGAGCGGTATTAACCTCTCCTCTCTCCTCAGACATCTCCATTACAGCCCCTGTAACAACACAGCCGCACCGTACTACAGCCAGTTAGCAATAAAGACCAACGATACAGCTAACTGCCTGCCCAGGTTTTTATCCATCGATTGAAGCGTGCTAGAAAAGAGCAGAGGCACAGCACAGTGTCTCTCTCTCTCTCTCTCACACACACACACACACACACACACAGAGCAGCCTCTGAACGGAGGGAAACAGGAGCCAAGGCTAAAGGAGAACAATACAATACAACCACACGCTGTCAAATTCCCTCAATCAATGAAATACTATTAGCTCCCACTCATTCAGCCAGTTTCAGTCTCAGGCTGCATTCAAGCTGCAGATTTAGTGTCGATAGTGTCATCAGGTAAATATGAGTCCCTTTTAGGCTGCAGCGCTGTTGATTTAGACTGTTCAATGAAATAGAATGGAATAACCAGCAGTATTTTATTAGGATCTGCATGGGCTGTTTCTGAAGCAGCAGCTACTCTTCCTGGGGTCCACACAAAACATGAAACATGGCATAAAACAGAACATCAATTGACAAGAACAGCTCAAGGACTGAACTACACAAATGTTAAATGAGAACAATAGAACCATAAAAAAAGGCCCTACTGACATTTACACACATTGCTGACAGTCACCCACACATCAGCACATATACATATGCCTGAGTTATTGCTGATGTGTATAATGTTGAATCATCAGTGTACATAGACGCACAAGCTTTGTTCAAAGCTAGTGGTAGATCATTAGTAAAAATAAAGAACAGTAAAGGGTCAAGAAAGCTGCCTTGAGGAATACCACACTTGACATGTTTTACATTAGAGAAGTTTTCATTAAGGAAAACCCCCTGTGTAACATGAATGCATCAGTTATAGGTATAGGGAAAACTCTGGGCTCATGTTATAGACTACAATTAGGACTCAGGGTTTTTCTTGGTCAGTAAATGTGGTCAGAAAAAAACTGTTAATGCATTAGTAATTGCACTGGTGATAGTAGAGACAGAGTAGAAAGGGAGAGAAGAGAAGAACAAGATGGAGAGACAGAAAAATCAAGAGAGACAGAGAAGTGGGGTCGAGAAAAGCGGAGAGACGGAGAGAGAAGAAGAGGGGAGAGAGAGAGAGAGAGCGAGAGAGAGAGAGGAGGGAGAGTGGAGATCAATGGAGGCAGTTGGAGGTTAGTCACCTTGGCAGCCACGGTAGGCCATGTAATCTCCCTCTATGTTTAATCATGAGCCCAGATTGTTGATCGCCTCAGCGGGCCGGCCGCATCTCATTTTGGGGCTCACTGCCACTCCGGCACGCATACACACTCATGCAGGGGGAAATGAAAAGGAAATCGTGCACTTATCTACCGCGGCTCCACATCACCAGCCTATAGTGCTTACTCAGAGAGACACCTAATCGTATCAGCTCCTCACCTGACGTGGCGTTGCTGGCTGATGGGGCTTTCATCTAGAAGCAGCCTGATAACCTTTGTTAACAGCTCTGTCTATGAGGTTGACTCAGTACGCACACCTGGCATTGAGAAAGTCAATGGTCTTTCATCTGAGGTCAAACTGATAACCTTTGATAGCAGCAACCCTGCTAGCTTGCTCAATGTACCCATTCTGCATTGACATGGTGTATTATTAGCCTAGCTGTACTGTAGCTTATGGTGTTGCTGGTGATGTCCAGTTCTCTTAATCTCTGGTCTCCCTCTCTCTCTGCCTCTCCCCACCCTCTTTCTTAGCCTTCTCGCATCTCCCTGTCTCTTTCCCACCCTCCCTCTCTCTCTGTCTCTGATGTGCTTGCAGTGTTGTGATCCGTAGCGAGGGCGTTAGCGTGCTAATGCTAATACAGTCCTCTGTATTCCCTTCATGTCTGTTCTGGGTGCTTACGGCTCCAACACCGCTCTGGTTGGTTGGATCCATATGTCACTCAAATGGGCAACCTGTGCTCTGGCAACAGCCCAGTTGCCATCCAGCCGTATCGCCACAACGATAGAATTAAGAAAATTCTGTATATGCTCATTGGCCCAATTGAATTACAAGCAGGTTTTTCTATCCCCCCCCCCCCATAGGGTTCTAAATGGGTTGTCGTGGTGATGGCTGTCTATTTTCTGGCTTCGTTCTCTCATGACTTTTGTTTTCATATGTTTTTGATGGTTTGTTTGGATTTTTCTGTGGCATTGCCCTTTTTTTTATTGGTCTGCGTTTTTCCTGTTTGAAGCCCGAGCCTTGGATTTTATGATATCAGTATTACATTTTATGGTGAATTATTTGCGTCACAAAACATAAAGGCTGTCTGTTTCTATGAACACCCGTCTTTCATGTCCTGTTAAGTTTTAGGATCTGTATTTTTCACCTTTATTGCATACGGCTGTGCGTTATTGACTGAGAGAGTCTGCAGGACTCAGCAAATATTGGAACAGATACTGTGTGGTGCTTGTCTAGTCTATAACAGACATATTCTCATTCATACTGTACACAACAAAAATATAAAACGCAACAATTTCAAAGATTTTACTGAGTTACAGTTCATAGAAGGAAATCAGTCAATTGAAATGAATTCGTTAGGCCCTCATCTATGGATTTCACCTGACTGGGAATACAGATATGCATCTGTTGGTCACAAATACCTTTTTAAAAAAAATGGCCTTCACAATAGACCTGAGGATCTCATCACGGCATTTATGTGTCTTCAAATAGATAAAAATGCAATTGTGCTCCCTCAACTTGAGACATTTGTAGCATTGTGTTGTGGGACAAAACGGCACATTTTAAAGTGGGTTTTTATTGTCCCCAGCACAAGGTGCACCTGTGTAAAGAATGTTTAATCCACTTCTCTAATCCACTTCTTGATCCACTTCTTAACACCGCTCAGGTGGATGGATAATCTTGGCAAAGGAGAAATGCTCACTAACAGGGATGTAAAACAATTTGTGCACCAAATTGAAGAGAAATAAGCTTTATGTGCGTATGGAACATTTCTGGGTCTTTTATTTCATCTCATGAAACCAACACTTTACATGTTGCACTTATATTTTTGTCCAGTGTAGCACACTGTTAAGCTCTCAGGAAACACACCTGAATGCAAACATGAGTTTCTGTATGTTGTCTTCTCCTCCTCCTGGCTGAGCCAATCAATACCATGGCATAACTACACATGACATTATTATGACAGTGTTCTTCATACTACTGTGTAGTGTAGTACTTGCCCCACCATACATAGGCCTATTATCGCTACAACAAGGCCTCCTGAAAAGAGGTTTAGCATAGCAACATTTCAGCTCACAGAGTAGACCTACCTATAAATGCAACTAATGCAGTCAGACAGGTTGCTGCTTGTTGAGGTTTAATTCTGTCTCATCTGATCTGTCTGTCCTATAGAAAGGAAGGGAGCAGGCAGCCCACGGTTGTCGTCAGGGCTGAATCACCATGGAGGATAAGCCTCGATACCAAACCTGTCCTGTCTGTTAGCACCTGACAATGACTAGACAGGGAAGGATCGTCAACATAGTGTTGAGCCTGGTTCTCATTGGCTTTAATGGTGTGTGTGTGTGTGGATTGCTTTTAGACTAAATAGTGTGCGTTTGTTTGTTAATGTGTGTGAGAGTCTATATAATATGCGTGGTGTATGTATATGTGTGTGTGTTTTTATACAGACTGAACGTGGGATGTCTCATTAAGCTCAGTAGACGCAGTGAGATCAGACACACACACGTAGAACACGCACGGACACATACGCACAAAAGCCATGTCAAATATATACTCAAAACATCAGAATTCAGATTCAGAAAACGTTAACGTCCTCAGAGGCAATTCATCTTGCGGCAGTCATAAAAACATATCACATCTACAAACGAACGTGTCCGTTAGGTTTCCAATATATTAGACTGTGCACTTTGGACAGTATCAGGTGCGTACTGACCTGGTCTTTGGCCTGCTCGGGTTTCAGTCCGTTTTACCACTGGTTTATCAACTTTATGAAGAGGGTTTGGGTGGACCGTCACTCCCACGCTCATTTAAAGGATCAACTCTGAACGCTCCCACTTTGATCTGATACAGACTCATAGCGACTGTTACTAGTGAGATCACAGTAATATCAGCATCCTAAAAATAAATCAGTTATTTGTGGAGCCTGCTTGTGTCAGGGAGGGATGTTTCAAATGAAAATGTTTGGAGCGTGCGTGTGTCTCTGAGAACTCCTTACATCTGGGATATTCAAACTGGGGTCCGTGGCCCCCAAGCTATTACAGGGGGTCCGTGGCCCCCAAGCTATCACAGGGGGTCCGTGGCCCCCAAGCTATTACAGGGGGTCCGTGGCCCCCAAGCTATTACAGAGGGTCCGCAAATAAATTATTCAAATGTTTTTATTAATATTGCTAGTAACAGAATAAACAAAACACATTTTGAATTACATACAGTACCTACAGAAGAAAATAGGAGAATATCTTTATTTATTTTACCCCCAATTTCTTGATATCCAATTGAGATCTTGTCTCATCGCTGCAACTCCCCAAAGAGCTCGGGAGAGGCGAAGGTCGAGTCATAAGTCCTCCGAAACATGTCCCGCCAAGCCGCGCTTCTTAACACCTGCTTGTTTAACCCTGAAGCCAGCTGCACCAATGTGTCGGAGGAAACACCGTTCAACTGACGAACGAAGTCAGCCTGCAGGCACCCGGCCTGCCACAAGGAGTCACTAGAGCGCGATGAGCCAAGTAAAGCCCCCCCGCCAAACCCTCCCCTAAACCGGACGACGCTGGGCCAATTGTGTGCCGCCCTATGGGACTCCTCAATTGTTGTCACACAGGAATATCTTCCTTCTAATGATGTCAAAATTATTTCTCAACTCCTAATATTGAGCAAAGTACACTCATTGGAGACAATTACAGTCACTGGAGTATCTGACATAGGCTTTAAAAAAAAGCACCCAGGAATACCAGTCACTGTAAGTGTGACTATCTACTAGTAAGCTTTCTTGACTAGCGAAAATGGGTTAGGGTTAATGCGTTCGAGTTAGCCTATTACATAGAAAGTTATATTAGAGTTGACGCTCCCTCTACCATCTCCCAAATCTATTAATTAAAAAATGTTGATGACTTCTCCTTGCCATAATAATTCACCTGATAAAACATTTAAAAAAAGTATTTGTGATGGTGGGGGTCCCTGGTTTTCCTGGGCGGGGGCCTCTGGTCAATATTAGTTTGAAGACCCCTGCCTTACATCAGTTTGTACAGTGGAACTCAGGAATGAATACATGCGCTGAAATGGCCACTCATGCCACATTTAACGACGGTTAACAAGCTCGTGGCCGGGGCTGAAAAGAATTCAAGGAAAACATGGCAAGAAAAGTGTCGTCAGACTGACTGGCAGCAGTAAACGTTTGGATTTCTGGGGCAGAGTAAACCGCGTGATGCATGTGTGCGTTTGCTGGGGCAGCTGCTCATTAGAACGTGTTACGTAAGCAGAGTTCAACATTGGGAAAGAGGGATGGAGGGATGAAACGAAAGATTGTAGTGAAGGGGTTGTGTTTGATGGCACGCGGGGCGGTCGGGTTGGGGAAGCTACTCGTGCATTCCAAAGACAACAGCAGTTATTTTCCTGGCTCCCATCACCACGACATCGAGGAAATCCTCAGAGAGGAGGGAGAGAGCCTTTCATTATGTCGCCATAAAGCCCAACACGGAGGGATCAACACTGGGACAATACACGGATTAGCCCAGTGGTGTTGGCACACGTTGGGGAAACTAATACACATTTATGGACACGTTTCTGTGAATACACACACAGACAAAACAAAGACACACACACACACACTTAGTAGCCTTGTGTTAGTGTAATGAAAACCACAATGCGTCTCTGGGAATACCTAGCCCATAGGTAGTGTGAGTCTTAACTGCTCTCTCTCAGCCATGTTTCCTCTATTACAGTTATGGCCTGGTCTGGGCTCACAAAACAGAACAACTTATACAGTCTGTCCCCCTCCCTATGTGTGTTCTGGCAGGGGGAGAGCGGATGGAGGGAGGGAGAGGGGGTTGGCACGAGATGGGACATGTGAAGACCCCAGTTGCTCTGTGACTGGAGTTGGCAGGGGAGCATGGCTAGAATGGTTTGTCACAGTTGAAACAGAGCTGCTAACATGATGTGGCCATAAGTCAACCAGGAATAGATGGAGGACCTGGTTGAAGCATAGAGGTGGGTCCAGGCTCCTCGGAATGCTCTCTCTGGGGAAGGAGGGTCAATTAATGCCTGATTGGTTGTTCCAGCAGAGGGGAGGTGCTAGCAGCTCTAACTATTGTGTGATTGGTTGTTCAAGCAGGTTCCCCCCCAGTACGGCCAGCAGGGTATGGGAGGATACAGCCAGCAGCAGCAGGGAACACCTCCGGGATCCTACTTCAGCCCCCCCCAGCAGAACCCCACCGCCCCCACACAGCCCCCCTACCTGCCTCCCCGCGCCCCACCCCAGCAGGTAAGACCTCACTTACAGTCAGAGAGGGGGTAAATGTAAAACAGACTGAAGATCCGTGTCTAAGGGACACTTCATCCTGTTCTGTTATCCCAGAATACTTTGCTCCCACACAGACCTCTTGCGGTGTGTGTGGGCAGAGAGTCTGGCTCTGGCCCGGAGGTTTGATTTGTCGTCCAGATTATTCATATGGGCTATTTCTGGCATTCCCTGCTTCCTCTACTTTACTTCCATTCAAACACACTACACACCAGACCTCGAAAATACCAACTTTTCAAATACTCAAGGTTGTCAAATATAGTTTAGAGTTTAAAGTAAAAGGCAACTATTTTCTTTGATAGTCGAATACAGGTCCAGAAAAACAAATCATATTTGAAGCTATTTGAATATACACTGAGTGTACAAAACATTAAGAACACCTTCCTAATATTGAGGTGCACCCCCCTCCCCCTTTCCCTCAGAACAACCTCCATTCGTCGGGGCATGGACTCTGCAAGGTCCAGGCCCTGGCGTTTCACATGGATGCTGGCCCATAATGACGCCAATGCTTCCCACAGTTGTCAAGTTGGCTGGATGTCCTTTGGGTGGTGGACCATACTTGATACACATGAGAAAAACCCAGCAGCGTTGCAGTTCTTGACTCAAAACGGTGCACCTACTACTACTATACCCCGCTCAAAGGCACTTAAATATTTTGTCTTGCCCATTCACCCTCTGAATGGCACACATACACACTCCACGTCACAATTGTCTCAAGGCTTACAAATGCTTCTTTAGCCTGTCTTCTCCCCTTCATCTACACTTGATTGGAACTGGATTTAACAGGTGACATCAATAGGGGATCACAGCTTCACCTGGATTCACCTGGTCAGTCTGTGTCATGGAAAGACCAGGCGTCCCTAATGTTTTGCACACTCAATGCAAGTTATTTGAAAACAAACAAATATTTATTGGATAGCGGCCAAAGATTTGATGAAGAACCAAAAACTACAACAGTTAGTTAAACGAGTCTAAATACATGATCATAACCCTGGTTTGGAGGGCTCTTTAGGTATGAATTCTCGATAGAGCCTATAGCCTAGAATTACATACGAGGGACATGCAGTCACCTCAACATTAGAGTAACATTAGAGTAAAACCACGTTTGCAGCTTCAAAATGACTAACAAATGTATTTTCATAATGAGTGACATAAGGTCATGCAGTAACACTTGAGATCCAGTTCCCTGTTCCCCATAACTTTGATTATGACAATAGCAATATTGTCGTTACACAGGACATTGGAAATGGCTTTATAATTGCATACTAATGTAGTTATTACATAAGTGGAGTAAGGAACAGTCAGTATTCCTCTTGTGTACAGTAGTTACAAAAACTCTGTTCTTTGCTATGCAATTCAAATGCAATTACCTTTGGTCAGGTTTATGCAACAACACGCTAGTAAAATGTTGCTCCCAAAGTCATTTGTTTTATTACACAGGCACAAGAACAGTTTAAAGGGAAGTGTTACTGAGAATTCTAGCAGTAACAAAATATGGCTATTAAGTGTCAAAAGGATAGTAAATATCCCAAAACTGTCTTGAATCAACTACAGCCACGCTAGGTTGAAAATCATGTCATTTAGCATTATGAGTAAACCATCCCTTTAAAGATGGTATAGTGCCCTCAACTCTGGAGCTCGAAGCCAGTGCCACTGCTTTTTTTTCATTGTTCCCCTCTAATCAGGGACTGATTTAGACCTGGGGCACCAGGTGGGTGCAGTTAATTATCAGGTAGAACAGAAAAGGTAGAACAGAAAAGCAGGAGGCTCCGGACCTCGTAGGGTCAGAGTTGAATACGCCTGATATAGTGTGTGTTTGAAAAATAACACTTACGCTCAGATGCCTCCCTCTGAAGTATTTTCAGGTATCATACAATTAATTGCAGTTTTCTACCTTTTCAGTGACATGTTGAAAGAGTCATACATTAGCAACATATTTATACTTATCTGTACAATATCATTGGTTGATTGGTTTGACTTGATTATGTACACCTGGGGCAATGGACATTCAGGAGAATGGACATTTATGAAAATGTTCAGATAGAAATGTATTGCGTAGATCAAATTCGACTGTAAGATAGAAAAATAATGAATCTATCTTCAACATGCAGTTCCAGATACAGCCCTGCCATTAGTTGAAGGCGGCCAATCCAATAGTTTCAGAACGGCAGTCACCTCTGAGATCTATATTCCAATATTTAATTTAAGTAGTTGCTTTCTCAGGTCTGTATTCAAATAGTTTTGAAAAGTAGTCACGTTCTCAGGTCTGTATTCAAATAGTTGTAGTCACCTCCAAAGTAACAATTGTTCCCTTGGAATAGTTACTTTCCACAAAGCACAGCTAAAACTATAGTTATCCCAGGTCTGCCACACACACACACACACACACACACACACACACACACACACACACACACACACACACACACACACACACACACACACACACACACACACACACACACACACACACAGACAAACACAGACAGACAGATGTGGTTGAGTCAGTGTGGGGGCGCTCCAGGATTTTTAGTGAGAACTGAGTTCTGCAGGATATGGCCAGAGAGAGAATGCAGTCAGTCAAGGATTGCATGTTTCTGCCCCTTTTACAACTCTGGTTGCATTTCAACTACTTTGGATTACACAGTCCAGTTGAGGCTTTCTCAATGTTGGCCGCAAGGTCAACACTCTCTCTTTCTCTCTCTCCCTCTCTTGCTATCTCTCTCTCTCCCTCTCTTGCTATCTCTCTCTCTCTCTCTCTCTCTCTCTCTCCCTCTCTTGCTCTCTCTCTTCTTCCTCCTCAAAGACTCATTAATCAAATCCTTTATCTGAGTTTCTTCTCTTCTGGCTAGGCCTGTAGTGTCTCCAGACTGCAGGTTGGAGCAGGGTGAGGTGGGCCAGCCAAGCTCAAGACTTTTTTTGGATTGAGCCAGCCAGCAAACAGCCCTCTACAGCACACAGCCTCCGGACCTATGTAGGGTTCTAAAGATTTAGTGTCAAATATTTTTAGGCCATTGGAGGATGTAGAGTGGTCTAAGAGGGTAAGGGGTAAAGATGGATGATCATTTCTGTAAGGTTACTATATAAAAACCGACCTGTGAGCGAGCGTGTGTATGTGAATTACAGTAGAGAGAGTCCCACCGTTGTCACCCCGATGCCATTGTGGCTGTGTGAAATCCTTGTCTCATGTCAGCTCCCAATCATAAAGAAAGGTCAACATTTGACCTTTTCACAGCTTTCTGTGCCGATCAGTGGAAACACACAAACACAAAGCACTGTGAGAGAGATTAGGATGTTATTGTGGTTGTGTACCCTCTCTCATGACCTCTAGTTACCAGAGGAGGGAAGTTCCACCCTGTGTGATTTGGGTGGTTAGCCGTTCCACTCAACATCTATTAGGAAGGTGAAAGGACATCCTTCACTTGATTGAGTGATTGCAGCTTCTCTGACCATCATATTGGCTGTGAAACTCAAGGTTCCTACAGAAACACGACTATTATCCTTCTTTTATATCCCCCTGAAGGGGAAGTGTGCTCTTTATTGGGGTGTGTTTCACTGGCATAACCCTGGCGATGGTCGAAAGGCTTTCTGGTTCTGACCCGTCAAAGCTGTTACTTCAGAACATCTCAGAAATGCATCTGTCGTGATGAAGGGGAATGAACACCCTGGGTCTTTGTTATATTCTCAAGCAATTAAAGGTGCAATATGCAGAAATCGCTCCGCCGTTTCCTGGTTGCTGAAATTAGAATAGTTACAGTTTATGTGACAAAACAAGCAATGTATAAGTGTAGAGAATCGTTGTACCATCTAAACCGCTGTTAAATATATTTTCAGCTGTTTGAAGTTGGTGTACAAAGCCATAAGAAATGACGCAAAAACAAAACTTAAGAACGGGAAGCCTAGAAATAGCTCCCATAGAACAGATCTTCTTAGCCTAGCTTTCAATGGGAATGACAGATCTATAACTCACATTTCTTTGTGAATTTGGTCAGCTCACCCAAAAAGTTACATTGCAGCTTTGATGAATTGCTGTTAGCACTCATAATAGCAGTTTCTCTGTCTGAAGGGTTGCTCACCCGTCTCTCACCGTTTTATTGCTGTCTGTCAGTAACTCTTCTTCGTCTTTGTCCATCAGTTTTGTTAACACAATACACGTTCCTCTCTGCCTACTTTGCTAGGAAGGCGATTCTCTTTGTGTGTGTGTGTGTGTGTGTGTGTGTGTGTGTGTACTTGTGTGTTTGCGTGCATGACTGTGTGTGAGTGTGTGTGTGCAACTGTGTACTTGCTTCCTCGGCAGATAGACACCTTTCCCTCTCGGGCTGCCATTCTTTTATTTTCCTAGGTAGCTAGCTGGTATAGTGTGTAGTGATTGAAACATCCATGTCCTGTTCCTATCTAGGGCCCTTATCTAACTGAAGGAGGCAGAGTGTGACAGGACTACTCCAATGTGGGGATTTGTCATGTTGTTCACAATGTTACCAGGCAGGGTCATCGATTGGTTACACCTTAAGCGGTGTCACTCTCAGGAGTGACACACAAAGATTTCACCAAGGAGAATTGTACTGCATTGCCCCTCATTTCTTTAGTGAAAGTTTCCGGTTTGTTCCTCTGTGAGACTGCTGATCTCTAGGGTGGTTTCCTGTTTCCTGTATTACGCCCTACGACTTCCTGTTGTCTCTCTGAGGGGTTTTAGCCCCTCTACTCTACTCTGCTGTACTCTGCTCTGCTGTACAAAGCTCTACTCTGCTCTACTCTGCTCTGCTCTACTCTGCTCTGCTGTACTCTGCTCTGATGTACTCTACTCTGCTCTACTCTGCTCTACTCTGCTGTGCTCTACTCTACTCTGCTGTACTCTACTCTGCTGTACTCTACTCTGCTGTACTCTGCTCTGCTGTACTCTGCTCTGCTGTACTCTACTCTGCTGTACTCTACTCTACTGTACTCTGTTCTACTCTGCTCTGCGGTACTCTACTCTACTCTGCTGTACTCTGTTCTACTCTGCTCTGCTGTACACTACTCTGCTCTACTGTGCTATACTGTGCTCTACTCTACTGTGCTCAGCTCTGATGTACTCTACTCTACTCTTCTCTGCTCTACTATGCTCTGATGTACGCTACTCAGCTCTGCTGTACTCAGCTCTGCTATACTCTGCTGTACTCTGCTGTACTCTGCTCTGCTCTGCTGTACTCTGCTGTGCTCTGCTCTGCTCTGCTCTGCTATGCTGTACTCTGCTCTGCTGCACTCTGCTGTACTCTGCTGTACTCTGCTCCGCTATGCTGTACTCTGCTGTACTCTGCTGTGCTGTACTCTGCTGTACTCTGCTCTGCTATGCTGTACTCTGCTGTGCTGTACTCTGCTGTACTCTGCTATGCTGTACTCTGCTGTGCTGTACTCTGCTCTGCTGTACTCTGCTCTGCTGTACTCTGCTGTACTCTGCTCTGCTGGGCTTTATTCTGCTTTGCTCTGCTGTGTTCCCATCTCTCTCTCTCTCTCCTCTATCACCTAATGACACAAGGTTAATTAAAACACAGTCACCTTCGCTGGATGCTCGTCTTCATCGCCACTCCTGCTCTTGCCACCGTCCACCAGTCTGCCACCGCGGTTTAATCATGGCCGCGGATAACACGTCTCCCAGCGCACCGCACTCGAGGATGCCACGGCAACAACTGACTGGGAGAGGGGGGAAGGGAGGGATGGAGGGCCATTCAAAGTTCAATGTCATTAATTGGTCAGCATTTGAATATTAGCTAAGAACCGTTAATTAACTGGATCATAAAAGCGCTGCTACAATTCGGAGGGGGTGGATGGAGAGAGAGGGAGGGAGGGCGGGCCTGGGAGAGAGAGGGCATATGGGAGAGGGAGCCGGGTGCCGGGCGATAAGGGAGACCCATCCATGGTAAAGGTCTGGCCACTGTAATTTGCGGGAGCTGCTTTAATTGTCGTAACCTTTTAAATGGCATAGTTTATCAGAGTCCTCTAAATGTCCCTGCGTATCGCTAGGCGCCAGCGCCACGGCAACCAGCGCAGCGCTCCCGTTGGCTGCCCGCAACAAGCACTTAAGCCTGATGAGTTTAGAAAAAAAGGAGGATAGGAGAAAAACGGTTGCTTCCATTTTTTTTGTCAGTTGGATTGTGTTTTTAGTTGTGTGTGTTTTCACCTCTCCGCTGACTGACACTTGCTAATTGCGTGACTGGAATGTGCCACCGTGTTTTTCTGATTTATGTTTGTTTGTACCATTGTGATTCAAATGCAAATGGTAGGTGTTTTTTTGAAGGGTCAGGACAATCTTAATCACGCTGGAAAGGATAGTGTTTAGCACTATGCACCCCAGGGGCCTCATTTAGCACAACAA